>NW_024544851.1:420000-445000 GCF_018167655.1 Microtus oregoni
ATGCTCTTAACCACTGAGCCATCTCTCCAGCCCCTGAATAGCTGATTATTCATTCGTTCGAATAATATTAAAAACTGTTCAAGTAGAAAACAATTGCTTTCTTTTCTGTTTTCCCAGAGATCTGACTGACTGCAACTTGGAAAGAAGACGGCCCTGCTGGACAGAGACCTCCCTCCTGCTTTGGGTGGGGCAGCTGAGTGAACGTGGGTGGGTCGACCAGTTTACATGTTTATTTCCATGTTTTGTCTTTTATGGATTGAATGGATGTGTCTCATTTTTTTTTCACGATTGCTTGCTTCTTGTGTATTTCTTTGCTTGCTTAGTTATCTATCTGTTCAGCCCATCTCATTTACTTACTTCTTTAAAAAATGACCCACCTATTTACTTACTTACTTGTTCATTCATTCCTTCACTTCCTTCTTTCATATATCTGTTTATCTGCTGATTTAGCATGACTCACTTATTTACTTATTGAATGTTTCAATTATTATTTATTCATTCTTTATTTGTCTATTTTTATGTATGTATTTACTTACTTTCTTGATTTTTTTTTTACTTTTTACAATTTACTTAATTTTTTTCTTTCTTTGGGAATGTACATCCTTTCTTTCTTTCTTTCTTTCTTTCTTTCTTTCTTTCTTTCTTTCTGTCTGTCTCCTGACTGTCACTGGCTAAGAAAATGGTGGCCTCCATGTCACTGGTTCTGGGTGAGTGTCAGCAAAGCAGCTCCTAAAATGGAAATTGATGAAGGGATAGATAGATGGGATACACACGCGCTCGCACATACATACATACATACATACATACATACATACGCACACACGCACGTGCATGACATGTACAGATGGGGGGGTTCCAATGTTTTCAGAGGAAGGTGCTCGCTGGTAATAATAAAGGTGCTGGTAAATAAGGCTGGAAATAGCTGAATCATTAAAACTCTTCAAATAAATAAAAAGCAATTCTCTCTCTCTCTCTCTCTCTCTCTCTCTCTCTCTCTCTCTCGACATATACCAGCACATCTGAACTGACTGCAACATACAAAAGAAGAAGAAACACGGAAAGAAGACATCCCTGCTGGACAGGATCATCTGATCTGAGATGAGAATAAAGTCTTCAAATGGCTGACAACAGCATTTCATTGAGAAGAGATTCCACGTTTTATGCTGTACAGTTAGTTAGTTAGATAGATTAAGAGGGGCCTGTGAACTGGGGTGGGGTGTGGCTTCTCAGGTCACCTCAGGTCAGGGAGGGGCTGAGGCGTGTCCCATTGGCCTTGACAATAGGCACCAGTCAGACGTTAATGTTGAGTTCCTCAAAGGGAACTGACGGAGATCCTTGCTTACCTAAGAAATGCCTGACCTTGGAAAAGGTCTTGTGGAAAGCAGGTGCTTTAAACTGCAGTTTCACGTCTACCCAGAAAGCTCCCTCTCGGAAGGGAAAGTCATCGTGATATCTTACTCTTTTCCCAAGGATACCCTACCTACCCTTCTGATCATTCTTACTGAATTAAGTCGTCCACTGTAAATAAATAAATAAATAGAGTAAGTATGTAAGTAAGCAAATACGTGGATGGATGAACAAATAAATACAAAATTTGCTGTTGTTGACTGACTTATTTCATAATGAATCTCTCTCTCTCTCTCTCTCTCTCACACACACACACACACACACACACACACAAACACAAACACTAAATATACAATAAAAGGAAGCATAACACCTTTACTCAGGGGGCAGAGTGAACTCTGAAAGTTTTCCAGGCAGGGCTATAGAGAGAGAGATGCTCCATGTCGGGCTGAAGAGATAGTTTAGGTTCAATTCCCAGCATCTACATGGCAGCTCACAGCTGTCTGTAATCCAGGAGCCCGAGAGCCATGGCAAAAACACAAATGCACATAAGATAAAAATAAATAAATTTTTTAAACGTGGGGGGGGGGGGAGAGACAGAATATAAGAACAAACTGAGAAACAAGGAAAGATAGTGTTGGCTGGCTGGCTGGCTGGCCGGCTGGCTGGCTTTCAGTTCCCTGACAGAAATAAGCACATTATGGAGGAACCACAAAGTTGTTACACTATGTGGGTGTGATGAGGAGAGATTGTGAGTGTCCTGTCAGAACACAGTTAGTCCCATAGTTGATGAAATTCATTATCCCAAAAATTCAGCAGAATATATCCCAAGTTTGCAAATGTGTGATCAGCTTGTGACAGGTTGGGCTGGAGATGCTGAGAACTGGGGAGCCCTCAATGCAAGACCAGATACTCGTTCCCATGAAGAGAGAGGGAGGGAGGGAGGGAGGGAGGGATCATTCATTCATTCATTCCTATACTCAAGTTTAAGAAAAGATGAGTGGCTATGGAGAGACCACTCACATATATGAAAAATCATTTCCTAAAAATCAAATTTCTCAGTCACTATGCAACTGCTATGGTGCTTCTCCTAGATAGAACAAAACACACACACACACACACACACACACACACACACACACACACACACACAAAGGTGAACCAGGGAAAAGCTTTCTAAGCCTTTAAGGATGCACCGTGACTTCAGAGACCTCAGGGAGTATAGGGATGGGTGCTTGATGCTTCAGACTCATGTCATTGAAGGACATAACATAGTCTGGATTCACAGAGATTCACAACACAGAGCCATTGTCACTTACCCAGAGCTAACAAGAAATTGCAGTCTCAGCCGGGCTGTGGTGTGTGCATGCCTTTAATCACAGCACACACACAGATCTCTGTGAATTCAAAGATGGCCTGATTTACAGAGTGAGTTTTAGGACAGCCCAAGATACACAAAGAAACCCTTTCTTGAAAAACAAAACAAAACAGCAAAAGAAAGAAAGAAAGAAATGGAAAAAGAAAAAAAAAAGGCAGTCTCTTCCCACTCTCTCATCCATTGGCTCTTAAAGAGCTCTCAAGCTGAACTGGAGACCAGGGTGTCATTCATAACTGGGAAGCTAGAAACCTTAGGGGATCACAGGAGTCAGACTGACTGCAGCACTTGATGCCTCAACCCTGTTAATGGCTGTGATATAAGGTATGGTAAAGTATGGGCTTTGGGCCTTTCGGCCGCGGTAGCCATCTTTCAGTAACTCGCCAAAATGACAAACACAAAGGGAAAGAGGAGGGGCACTCGCTATATGTTCTCTAGGCCCTTTAGGAAACATGGAGTTGTTCCTTTGGCCACGAATCTACAAGAAGGGCGATATTATAGACATCAAGGGAATGGGCACTGTTCAAAAAGGAATGCCCCATAAATGTTACCACGGCAAAACCGGAAGAGTCTACAATGTCACCCAGCATGCTGTGGGCATCATTGTAAACAAGCGAGTTAAGGGCAAGATTCTTGCCAAGAGAATTAATGTGCGGATTGAACACATCAAGCACTCGAAGAGCAGAGACAGCTTTCTGAAGCGGGTGAAGGAGAACGACCAGAAGGAAAAGGAAGACAAAGAGAAGGGCACCTGGGTTCAGCTCAAGCGAACCCAGAGAAGCACACTTCGCGAGGACTAACGGGAAGGAGCCTGAGCTGCTGGAGCCCATTCCCTACGAATTCATGGCCTGATGTACAAAAAGAAATAACACACCTGGACTATTAAAAAACAAAATACGGGCTTTGGCAGAGCGCTATTCCCCCTTCTCTATTATTATTGCTACACAACGAAAAGGACCGGGGGGGGGGGGGGGGGGGGGGGTGATGTGCAGTGCTGGTATTGAAATCTCACTGACTCCTTCCGCACTCCTTGTCAATTCCCGACTTTGTCAAATCAACTATCGTGAATCTTTGATGTGGGTTGGCCCTTTAGGAACTCAGAGAAACAAGACAGACCTATTTCATTCCAGAAACCTCCCAGTTCCTGAGCCCTAGCCCTGGAAGTCTCAAAGCCATCACATCCAGAAATCTCTCTAGTTAGTCCCTGCTAGTGGTGAACTCACTTCGTCTTCCCCAGGACCACTAATTATTTCTCCGTGTTTTCCTCTGAGATCTGAGGTCAGCTTTCTTCTTCCTCCCTCTGGCCTCTCCATGATCTCCATTCTCTAGACAACATGTCTAGAACTGAGTCTTATAGGCACCGAGAGAGTGTATCTTGAGGGCACTTGGCGTTTCTAGGACACGAGTGACATCACAAAATTCCGAGAGCTCTCCGGGATACCGTAGAATTTCCAGAGAAGGGACTGCTGATGTCGTGAGGCACGGCCTTTACCTCCTTGCTAATATTTCTCCCCGAACTGACCAACCGACCGACTGACCGGAAACCTGAGGTTTCCTTTCCAGGAGTCTCTCCTGCGACACAGAGGGAGCCATTCAGGATTTCCTCCTTCCAAAACCAGAAATTTCTCTCTGCTTCATTAAAATCTTTTCACTACTTCCTTCACCCATGGGGAGTTAGTTAGTTGAACACTCACTTTTTTCATGAATGTCCCTTCCTCCCTCTCCGGAACATCTCATATTACTGATTCATACTCAGTAAATCAGTAATATGAGAAATTAGGCCAGGAGGACACGGAAGATGAGGGTTGAGTCCTCTGAAGTGAACAAGCACTTAGGGAAGGCTAAACTTAAGGGAATTTGACTCTGAGTGAGTGGCAAGACATGAATAGCTGCTGCCAAGGCACAGATGCAGGCATCGGGCTGAGGCACCAACTGGGCCCTTGGCATCCTCCTGCATCATCAGAGCTGTGTGAGAAACTCAGACCAAAGGAGGGCCGTGTTCAAAGGGAGAGGGCATTTTCTATGGATGGCTGCCAGCTATCTCTTGGCTTCTGTAAGTACAGGAACTCAACAAAGAAAGAGACATGCCAGACAGGAGGTTTTGGTAAAAATCTGAACTGAACTGAACTGAATAGAAACTGGCTATTACGTATTAGTGTTTTCAGAGTTATGTCTGAGGAACAAAATACTTAAATGAAATAAAACCAAATCCTTAAAAAACATCCAGGTGTCCTCTGAGGGGGCATGGAAAACAAAACAAAACAAAAAGATAAGAGGGATTTTAGTTGTTCCAAAAACCCTCAGAGCCGGGCGGTGGTGGTGCACGCCTTTAATCCCAGCACTTGGGAGGCAGAGGCAGGTGGATCTCTGTGAGTTCGAGGCCAGCCTGGTCTAGAAGAGCTAGTGCCAGGACAGGCTCCAAAGCTACAGAGAAACCCTGTCTCGAAAAATCAAAAAAAAAAAAAAAAAAAAACCCTCAGGAACAAAACTTCCCCAGGAGAATAGCAAGAGTTCATTGGGAAACTGTCTGTCTCCTGTTGCATCGTTTCAAGTTTTTCTAACTTGAGACTGGATGGTGTCAGCTGTAAGATTTTCATCTTTTACGCTCACAGTGAGATTCTAGCCATTTTTCTTTTTTTATTGAGAGATGGACACATGTTCCCTCCCTCTAGTTCTATTGGCTGTACAGCTTTGACCAAGAAAGAGGGTTGGATTTCATCAAAGAATTTCTCTCCATTTTATATTTCACCCACTTTTGATTACTATTAAGTGCAATCTAGCTGGTTTGTGGTGTTTCAGGAACACTTTCCTTATTCTTCTGGGTTTTGTGTGTGTGTGTGTGTGTGTGTGTGTGTGTGTGTGTGTGTGTGTGTTTGGTTTTGTGAGGACAGGGTTTATCTAGGGAACAGTCCTGGAATGTCCTTGGTAGGTGAGGCTGGCCTTGAACTCCCCCTGCCTCTCTGTCATTTCTTCCTACTTGGTGTGTGTTTGGTTGCTGTTTTGAGTTTTCAGATCTCCTGAAAAAAAGATCAAGATCATTTCTTTCCTAAACTCTGTGTCCTTGGGACACAAGCATTAAAGGGTGTGGCTACAGCTCCACTGGACCTCTTTGATATGGATATCTGCAGCCTTTCCTGTTGGAGTTGGGAAATTGAAAGTTGTTGACTTGAATTCACTCATTGCAAAAAAAAAAAAAAAACCACCCTTATTTATTTTATTATTTCACATTTTAACTTGATTTTTTTTTCTTTTTTTGAGACAGGAATTGGCTTTTTATTTATGCTCCAGACAATCTATCTCACTACATGGCCCAGGACTTCTTTCTGAACGCTTCCATGATAGTAGTCAGCTGCCCAAAATATACTGCTGCTGCTGCAATTTTAGAAAAAAATTAAATAAAAATAAATAACCTGAGATAAACAAAGAAAAAAAGGAAAGCACCTATTTTTCCTTCCTTCCTTCCTTCCTTCCTTCCTTCCTGTTTTCTTCTTTTATTATTTTTTATTTTTGGTTTCTCTGTATAATACCTTTAACTCACTATATAAACCAGGCTGTCATCTTGGTGACATTATGGTTTTGTTTTTTCTTATTTCTGGTCTGAAAATTGACAAATTGACATTTCTTCTCCCTCTCTCTTTCTCATTTAATTCATGTTTTATTTTATGTATTTATTTATTCATTCATTTATTTATTTATTTTTGTTTGTGTTTTGGTTTTGATTTTCAAGGCATGGTTTCTCTGTTGTCTTAGAACTAGCTCTTGTCGACCAGGCTGTCCTCAAACTCCCAGAGATCCAACTGCCTCTCTGCCAGATATGGAACCAGTCATCTTGGTTAGTTCAAAAGCCACCCCATAAACACATGTGCGCGTGTTTATGACATGAACACGTGAGACATGAACACGTGAGAAACAGGAAGGAACGAGGAGTGGTGTCCACTCTCTCACTAAATGCAGGCCTGCCTGCAGTGATTGAAAGAATCAGAAATGGAGAGATGGAATTTCTGGACTTTCCAGAAACCACATGGTGGAAATCTAGTGCCCTCTTCTGTTGACAGGGCCTAGATGTGCATATTTGCTGTTTTCTGGTTGAAGCTGGGAAACAGTACCTTCTTGCTGAAGTTGGATAATTGTTGAATTCAGCCATTTTCAGGTTTCATAGAAAACAAAACAAAACAAAAAGCCCCTTCTTTGTTTTATTTCACATTTTAATTTGATTTTTTTTTTTTTTTTTTTTGAGACAGGACCTGTCTTTTTATTTGTGTTTCAGACAAACTATTTTACTACATGGCCCAGGACTTCTTCTTTCTGAACACTTATGCTGCAAATACAATCTTTTTGAAAATGTTTGGAAATATGACACCTTCCCTGTCTCCCCCACATACACAGGCACACCGAGAGAGAGGTTTAAATAAATGTGGTGGTGGCACATGCCTTTATTCCCAGCACACAGGGGGCAGAGGCAGGTGAATTTCTTGGGAGTTGGAAGCCAGCCTGGTCTACAAGAGCTAGTTCCAGATTAGCTAGGACTGTTACCCAGGGAAACCCTGTTTCGAAAAACAAGACAAAAAAATTAAAATTGAAGTAAATGTACAAGCCAAAGCTACAGGCCCTGGCCTCCACTCCTGTCCCTGAGGGCACCTGGTAAAAGTGAGAAGGCAGATTTCAGAGACTAGTAAAGTTCAAGGTCACCAGCCCTTCCTAACAGCTAGAACTCCTTGCTGAACCATTAAAGGGTGAGTCTAAGGCGGGCAGTGGTGGTGCACGCCTTTAATCCCAGCACTCTGGAGGCAGAGGCAGGCAAATCTCTGGGAGTTCCAGGACAGGCACCAAAGCTACAGAGAAAACTTGTCTTGAAAAGCCAATAAATAAATAAATAAATAAATAAATAAATAAATAAATAAATAAATAAAATAAAGGGTGAGGCTACAACTTGATTGGTCTGCTTAGATATGTATTTTTTTTATTTTATTTTTTTGTTTTTTTTAGATATGCATATTTTTGTTATAGTCGTTTTTTTTTTTTTAATTTATTTATTATATTATGTGTATAGCATTCCTTCCACGTGTGCCTGCAAGCCAGAAGGGGGCACCAGGTCTCATTATAGATGGTTGTAAGCCACCATGTGGTTGCTGGGAATTGAACTCAGGACCTCTGGAAAAGCAGTCAGTGCTCTTAACCTCTGAGCCATCTCTCCAGCCCTGTTATAGTCGTTTTTGTTTTACTGGGCAGGAAAAGATATCCAAGTGGGAATTTTTCCACAGCTGCTTTAATTTTCCCAGACTCTGTATTTAGTATGAGAAGTGGGGTGTGGGGTAGGTTGTACAAACACAACTACTGAAGAAAAGAAACCCCAAGAAAGCAAGCGAGTGGTTGCCATGGTGAAATGTCTTTGAAAGGCATTTAGGTGACTGGGAACTGCCCTTGCTGCCTCCCTCCTTTCCTCCCTCTCACCAATCCATAATTGTGGCAGCCCCTTGGCCCACATAGTCCTTTCACTGATCGGTCAGACACACTCTTTGTTTTATTTTTTAATTTTTGAATTGTGGGTGAAGTCAATTAATTGAGCTCTTAGATTATTATCATCATCATCATTATTATTATTTGTTTATTTGTGGTTTTTCCACATAGGGATTCCCTTTGTATGCTTGTTTGCCCTGGAACTCACTTTGTAGACAAGGCTGGCCTCAGACTCACAGAGATCTAGCTGCCCCTCCCTGCCTCTACCTCTGCCTCCTAGTGCCGGAATAAAAGGCCTGTACTAAACACACTTTTAGTTTCTCTGTGTCTGTCGTCGCTTTGCCTGCAGAACAAGGTAGCCTCAAACTCACAGCGATCTGCCTGCCTCTGCCTCTCCTGATCTCTGAGGGCTGAGAACTGAGAATAAAGAAATGTGCTGCCACCATTACCCAGCTAGGCAGCTGCCCAAAATATACTGCTGCTGCGGCAGCAATAAAAAAAAATAACCTGAGATAAACAAAGAAAAAAAGGAAAACACCAGTTTTTCTTCCTTCTTTCCTTTTTTCCTTCTTTTCTTCCTTCCTTGTTTTTTTTTCTGTTTTCTTCTTTTATTATTTTTTTGGTACAGGGTTTCTCTGTATAATACCTTTAACTCACTATATAAACCAGGCTGTAATCTTGGTGACATTATGGTTTTGGTTTTTTTCTTATTTCCTGTTTAATCATTTCTCTCTTTCTCTCTCTCTCTCTCTCTCTCTCTCTCTCTCTCTCCTCTCTCTCTCTCTCTCTCTCTCTCTCTCTCTCTCTCTCTCACACACACACACAGATTTAATTTATGTTTTTTATTTTTGTTTGTGTTTTTGTTTTGATTTTCAAGGCAGGGTTTTCTCTGTTGCTTTGGAGCCTGTCTTTGGAACTAGCCCTCGTCGACCAGGCTGGCCTCAAACTCCCAGAGATCCACCTGCCTCTCTGCCAGATATGGAACCAGTCCTTTTGAATGCTTTCATCCTTCCTGGTCATTAAAAATTTGAAATGAAAACTAAGTTCTACACAACTGGAAAGACTGTCTCAAATAAAAGTTAAATAAAATGTTCTGAAATAGGGCACCTTCCATGCCCCCCCCCCCCCCCACCAAGGACACACTTGGGTGCAGACCAAGAGATACAAACAAAATTTGAAATGAAACTAAATGTACATGAAATTAATAGAATGAGATACTAAAAACTTAGTTGGATTGTCACTGTGGTGCACATCTTTTATTCTATCATCCAAGAGACAGAGACAGGTGTACCTCTGTGAATTCCCAGGTTTTGGAGAGAGGCCCCCATCCCAAATTAAAAAAAAAAAAAAAAATATATATATATATATATATATATATATATATATATAAAAGTTCAACCAAAAAAAAAAAAGAAGGAAGAAAAGAAGAAAGAAACATTATGAACTGTCTCCTTGTTTCTAGAAACTTGTTTTGATTTGCATTTCTCTGATGACTAAGCATGTTGAACATTTCCTTAAGTGTCTTTCAGCCATTTTAGATTCCTCGGTTGAGAGTTCTCTGTTTAAGTCTGTACTCCATTTTGTGAGTTAGATTATTTGTTCTTGAGATGACCAATGTCTTGTGTTCTTTGTATGTTTTGGAGATCAGACAGACCTCTGTCTGATGTGGGGTTAGTGAAGATCTTTTTCCATTCTGTAAGGCCGTCATTTTGTCTTGTTGGCCATGTTCTTTGCTTTACAGAAGCTTTTCAGTTTCAGGAGGTCTCTCTCACTTATTAATTGTTTCTCTCAGTGTCTGTGCTACTGGGGTTCTATTTAGGAAGCGGTCTCCTGTGCTGATGCGTTCAAATGCGTTTGATATTTTTATTTTTATATTCTTTTATTGTGGATGAAGTCAATTATTTGAACTCTCAAATATTTTTATTGTTATTATCTCTTTATTTGTTTGTTTATTTGTGGTTGTTCAACATAGGATTTCGTTGTGTGCCCTTGTATGCGTATGCCCTGGGACTCACTTTGTAGACAAAACTGGCCTCAGACTCACAGAGAGCCATCTGCCTCTGCCTCCTAATGCTGGGATTAAAGGCTAAACAACCTTTTTTATATATTTATTTTCCTAATAATTTATTTTATCGGCATTGGTGTTTTGCCTGCATGTATGTCTATCTGAGGGTGTCAGATCTTGGAGTTACAGACAGCTGTTGACTGCCGTGTGGGTGGTAGGAATTGAACCTGGGTCCTCTGGAAGAGCAGTCAGCACTCTTAACCGCAGAGCCATCTCTCCAGCCCCCACCTTTTTTTGAAAACAGGGTTTCTCTGTGTCACTTTACCTGTCCTGAATCTCAATCTGCAGAACAAGGTAGCTTTAAACTTACAGTGATCTGCCAGCCTTGGTCTCCCTGATCTTGAAGGTGTTTTATCATCTCTCTCTCTGTCTGGCTATCTATCTATCCATTCATTTATTAGTTTATGTATTTGTTTATGTGTTTATTTATGTATTTATTTATTTTTGTTTTCTGAGACAGGATTTCTCTCTAGCTTTTGAGTCTGTCCTGGATCCAGACCTGGTCACAGCTGAAAATAAAATAAACAAACAAACAAAAACAAAAACAAAGCAAAGCAAAAGCCAGGCAGGACTCTCTGGTTGACCTTCCCTTTCCCCCTCCCCCACGGGCTCCTCAGAGGCAGTGAGGCCTCCGGCAGGGAATCCACAGAGCCTCTGCCCAAGGCTCTCCAGGGAACCCACTCTCTCCCTTTCCCCCAGCCCCAGGGCTGCCAGCCACATCTATCTCAGGCAGAGATGGCGGGCACTCTGGCTATCCAGGATGTGACAGACACAGACACAGAGAAGCAGGGAGGAAAGTTGCCCACTCTCTCACTAGATGCAGGCATGCAGGAGGAACAATGAAAGAATGAGAACTGGAGAGATGGAATTTCTGGAATGTCCAGAAACCACATGGTGGGGATCTAGTGACCTCTTTTGGTGACAGGGAGTACAGCACAGATTTGGGTTCTTGTGCTCCTGAGATGTAACCCCCACAAGGCAGCAGCTCATAAGTGATTGTAAATCCAGTTTCACACGACTGCACATAAAATAAAGTTAAATAAATCATAAAAAAATTCTTTAAAAATTTGAAATTAAAATAAGTTCTACACAACCAGAAAGACTGTCTCAAATAAAAGTAAAATAAAATGTTCTAAAATAGGACAACTTCCCTGCCCCCCACCCCCACAGGGACACACTTGGTGCAGACCAAGAGATACAAACAAAATTTGAAATTAAACTAAATCTACAAGAAACTGACCCTGGTTATTGTGGTGCACATCTGTGAATTTCCAGGCTTTATAGAGAGGCCCCCAACCCAAATAAAAAAAAAAATATATAAAAGTTTAACCAAACACACCCCCCCACACACACAAAAAAAAAAAAAAAAAAGGAAGGAAAGAAAGAAGAAGGAGACATTATCAACTGTCTCCTTGGTCCTAGAAACTGGACCATGGGAGTTTAGGACCTATAAGACAGTGCACGAGTCTTGTGATCTCACTTGGTAGATGAGTCTGGATTTTAACTCACAGATGTCCTTCTGCCTGTGTCTCCCATGTGTCTCCCATAAAGGGTTCCCTAATTCTTGAATGGCATACCGAAAGTAGTTATTTCTACTTAGTTTGCGTTTGATTTTTTTTAAAAAAATCCATGCCTATTTATTTATTTATTTTTGGTTTTTCACGACAGGGTTTCTCTGTAGCTTTGGAACTAACCCTTGTAGACCAGGCTGGCCTCAAATTCACAAAGATCCACCTGCCTTTGCCTCCCAAGTGCTGGGATTAAAAGAATGTGCCACCACCACCCGCCTTTGTTTCTTATATTTATTTTTGTTAAGCTCTACATTTTTCTTTGCTCTCTTCCATGTCTCCCCTTCAACCCTCTCCCAAGGTTCCCATGCTCTCAGGAGATCTTGTCTTTTTCTACTACTCATGTATTTTAGATCTATGTATGTCTCTCTTAGGGTCCTCATTGTTGTCTAGGTTCTCCGGGATTGTGATTTGTGAGCTTTATGTTTAAAAATCACTTATGAGTGAGTATATGTGGTAATTGTCTTTTAGGGTCTGGGTTACTTTCCTCAAAATGATGTTTCCTAGCTTCATCCATTTGCCTGCAAAATTCAAGATGTCATTATTCTTTTCTGCTGTGTAGTAAGTACTCCATTGTGTAAGTATACCACATTTTCCTCATCCATTCTTCAGTCAGAGGGCATTTAGGCTACTTCCAGGTTCTGGCTATGACAAACAATGCTGCTATGAACATAGTTGAGCCCATGTCCTTGTGGCACAATTGAGCATCCTTTACATATATACCTAAAAGTGGTATTGCTGGGTCTTGAGGAAGGTTGTTTCCTAATTTTCTGAGAAATCGCCACACTGACATCCAAAGGGGGCTGTACCAGCTTGCATTCCCACCAGCAATGCAGCAGTGTTCCCTTTTCCCCACATCCTCTCCAGCATAAGTTGTCATCAGTGTTTTTGATCTTGGCCATCCTTACAGGTATAAAGTGGAATCTCAGAGCTGTTTTGATTTACCTATCTCTGATGACTAAGGATGTTGAACATTTCCTTAAGTGTCTTTCAGCCATTTTAGATTTCTCGGTTGAGAGTTCTCTGTTTAGGTCTGTACCTCCATTTTGTGAATTGGATTATTTGTTCTTGAAATGACCAATGTCTTGAGTTCTTTGTATATTTTGGAGATCAGACCTCTGTCTGATGTGGGGTTAGTGACGATATTCTGTACTGGAGTTAGATTTAGGAAGCGGTCTCCTGTGCCGATGCGTTCAAATGCATTTTTTTAAATAAATATTTATTTATTATGTATACAATATTCTTTCTCTGTGTATGTCTGAAGGCCAGAAGAGAGCACCAGACCCCATTACAGATGGTTGTGAGCCACCATGTGGTTGCTGGGAATTGAACTCAGGACCTTTGGAAGAGCAGGCAATGCTCTTAACCGCTGAGCCATCTCTCCAGCCCCCATTCAAGAGCTTTTGATATTTTTATTTTTATATTTTTTTATTGTGGATGAGGTCAATTATTTGAACTCTCAAATATTTTTATTGTTATTATCTGTTTGTTTATTTGTGGTTTTGCAACACGGGGTTTCCTTGTGTATCCTTGTGTGCCCTGGAACTCACTTTGTAAACAAGACTGGCCTCAGACTAACAGAGATCCGCCTGCCTCTGCCTTCTAGTGCTGGCATTAAAGGCGTACACTAAACACATTTTTTTTTTTTGAAAACAGGGTTTCTCTGTGTCACTTTGCCTAACCTGAATCTCAATGTGCAGAACAAAGTAGCCTTAAACTCACAGTGATCTGCCTGCTTTGGTCTCCCTGATCTTGGAGGTGTTTTATCATCTTGCTTACTTGATTTTTTGCTTTCTTGCTCTCTTGCTTTTTTTTTCCTTCTTTTATTAGTTAATTCTTGAGGCATGGTCTCTCTGTGTAACAGCCCTAGCTGTCATCTATCTATCTATCTATCTATCTATCTATCTATCTATCTATCTATCTATTTTATGTATATTTGGTTTTGTGTTTTGCTTTATGAGACAGGGTTTCTCTGCTGCTTTGGAGACTGTTCTTAAAACTAGCTCCTTTCTTGTAGACCAGGCTGTCCTAAAACTCCCAGAGATCCTATTTCTGCTAAATATGGAGCCAGTGCTCTTGAATGCCTTTGTCTGGTGAGGTCAAAAGCCACCCCCCACCCCCACCCCCACAACACACACACAAACCAAACACAGGCACAGGCACATCCAGAGACACATGAATAAACTTTTAAATTAAGAGCCCGGAGAGCTAGTTTCGTGGCTCGTCCAGAGAAATTGGGTTCAATTCCCAGCACCTGCATGGCAGCTCATAGTGATTGTAAATTCAGTAGTTTCTGGGTGATCTGACATCTTCAGACCATTGCACATAAAATAAAGTTAAATAAATCATAAAAAATTCCTTAAGAAATTTAACTAAGTCCTACACAATTGGAAACACTCTCAAATAAAAGTAAAATAAACGGAAAAGAATGCAGTGCTAAGTGCAGTTATGAAAATGTTTTGAAATGTGATACCTTCCCTGTCTCCCCCACATACACAAGCCACACTGAGAGATTTAAATAAAATCTGGGTAATCATTTATGTATCTGGCTTATGTCAGAGGGGCAGGGGAAGCTGAAGCCTTGTCCTTTGGGCTCCAGGTTCTCAGTACTGCATCAAAAACTCGAATGTATAGTGAGCCCATGTCTGTCCTGCCGGCAGCACTCAGGAACTGGGAATACAAGGATCAGGAGATCATCTTCAAAACCCAGCAAGTGCAAACCATCCTGGTGGGAAAGAGACCCTCTAAAAGAAATCAATAAAATGACATTTTTATTTTTTTCTGTCTGAAGTGAAAATGCTCCAAATAATTCACTGCATCAGTATTCCTGGAAATGATATCAAAGTCAGATTTTTTTTTAACATTTTATTTTATTTTTATTTTATTTATTTATTTATTTATTTATTTATTTATTTATTTATTTTGGTTTTTTGAGACAGGGTTTCTCTGCGGTTTTGGAGACTGTCCTGGAACTAGCTCTTGTAGACCAGGCTGGTCTCGAACTCACAGAGATCTGCCTGCCTCTGCCTCCCAAGTGCTGGGATTAAAGGCGTGCGCCACCACCGCCTGGCATAAATCAGAATTTTTCATATTATTCCATGGCTGTTGTAATTTTCTCTGTGGCAGACAGAGGCAGGCAGATCTCTGTGAGTTTGAGGCCAGCCTGGTCGTCTACAGTTCCAGGACAGGTGCCAAAGCTACAGAGAATCCTTGTCTCAGAAAAAAAAAAAAAAAAAAAAAAATTTTTTTTTCTCTGTGTCTCCTGTATCGTGTGTCTTTCTCTAAGCAGACCCAGGAATCCTAAGCGCCTGTAGGTGATCTAGGAAATCTCCTGTAGCAAGGGCCCTGGCCTCCACTCCTGTCCCCTGAGGGCACCTGGTAAAAGTGAGAGGGCAGATTTAAGAGACTAGTAAAGTTCAAGGTCACCAGCCCTTCCCAACAGCTAGAACTCCTTGCTAAACCTTTAAAGGGTGAGGCTACAACTTAATTCGTCTGCTTAGATATGGATATTTTTGTTGTGGTTCTTGTTTTACAGGGCAGGAACAGATATCCAAGTGGGAATTTTTCCACGGCTGTTTTAATTTTCTCAGACTCGGTATTTAGTATGAAAAGTGGGGTGTGGGGTTGTACAAACACAACTACCAAAAAAGAACCCCAAGAAAGCAGGCCTCCCTCCCTCCCTCCCTCTCTCAGTTCCTCCCTCTCACCAAGCCATAATTGTGGCAGCCCCTTGGCCCACATAGTCCTTTCACTGATCAGTCAGACACACTCTTTTTTTTTTATTTTTGAATTGTGGGTGAAGTCAATTAATTGAGCTCTTAGATTATTATTATTATTATTAGTTTATTTGTGGTTTTTTCTACATAGAGGTTCCCTGTGTTTGCCCTGGAACTCACTTTGTAGACAAGGCTGGCCTCAGACTCACAGAGATCTAGCTGCCCCTGCCTCTACCTCTGCTTCCTAGTGCCGGAATTAAAGGCCTGCACTAAACACACTTTTTTCCCCCAAGACAGGGTTTCTCTGTGTCTGTCCTTTTGCCTGTCCTGAAACTCACACTGCAGAACAAGGTGGCCTCAAACTCACAGCGATCTGCCTGCCTCTGCCTCTCCTGATTTCTGAGGGCTGAGAATAAAGAAATGTGCTGCCACCATTACCCAGCTAGGCAGCTGCCCAAAATATACTGCTGCTGCTGCAATTAAAAAAAAATTAAAATAAAATAACCTGAGATAAACAAAGAAAAAAAAAGGAAAACACCTGTTTTTTCTTCCTTCCTTCCTTCCTTCCTTCCATCCTTTTCCCTTGTTTTTTTTCTTCCTTTGTTTTTTTTTTTCTGTTTTCTTCTTTTATTATTATTATTTTTTTGGTGCAGGGTTTCTCTGTATAATACCTTTAACTCATTATATAAACCAGGCTGTCATCTTGGTAACATTATGGTTTTGTATTATGGTTTTGTTTTTTCTTATTTCTTGTCTGTAAATCGACAAATCAACATTTCTTCTCTCTCTCTCTCATTTAATTTATGTTTTATTATTATTATTATTTTTTTTTTTTTGGTTTGTGTTCTTGTTTTGATTTCCAAGGCAGGATTTCTCTGTTGCTTTGGAGCCTGTCTTTGGAACTAGCTCTTGTCAACAAAGAGCTGGCCTCAAACTCCCAGAGATCCACCTGCCTCTCTGCCAGATATGGAACCAGTCATCTTGGTTAGTTCAAAAGCCACCCCATGGGCTGGAGAGATGGCTCAGAGGTTAAGAGCATTGCCTGCTCTTCCAGAGGTCCTGAGTTCAATTCCCAGCAACGACATGGTGGCTCACAACCATCTGTAATGAGGTCTGGTGCCCTCTTCATGTCCAGCAGGCATACAAACAGACAGAACACTGTATACATAATAAATAAATAAATTAAAAAAATAAAATCATAAGTAAAAATTAAAAAAAAGCCACCCCATAAACACACACACACACACACACACACACACACACCCAGAGAAACATATATTTATTTTTAAAAAAAAAATTAAGGGCCTGAAGAGATGGCTCAGTGGCTCTGAGGAAGAGGTTTCCATTTCCAGCACCCGTATGGCAGCTCATACGTGATTGTAAATCCAGTTCCTGGATGATCTGATACCCTGACACCATTGCACATCTAAAGTTAAATAAATCATAAAAAATTCTTTAAGAAATTGAAATTAAACTAAGTCCTACACAACTGGAAACACTCTTAAATAAAAGCAAAATTAAATGTAAAAGTGCTAAAACAGTGCTAAGTGCAGTTATGAAAATGTTTGGAAATGTGATACCTTCCCTGTCTCCCACACATACAAAAGGCACACTGAGAGATTTAAATAAAACTTGAAAATGGGTGGGCAGTGGTGGCACATGCCTTTATTCCCAGCGCACAGGAGGCAGATGCAGGTGAATCTCTGGGAGTTCAAGGCCAGCCTGGTCTACAAGAGCTAGTTCCAGAAAAGCTAGGTAGGACTGTTATGCAGGGAAACCCTGTCTCGAAAAACAAAACAAAACAAAACAAAAAAATTAAAATTGAACTAAAGAAAGACAGATAGAAAGAATGAAAATGAAGAAACAAAAAAAAAAAAAACAAAGGAAGGCAGTCCTGGAGGCTTGTCTAAAAAGGGCCTTCGCTACAATGTTTTGAATTGTGATCCCCCCCACACACACATACGTACGTAAATACACACACACACACACACACACACACACACACACACGGACAGACATGAGCACACTGAGAAAAACAAATAAAATCTGAAGTTAAACTCAATGTACAAGAGAGTCAGAGAACACACACACACACACACACACACACACACACACACACACTGAAATAAAACCATGCTACAGCACGGTCTCATACAGGACTGTCATGCATTTGTTGAAGAAATCTACTTTGAAACATATTTCATGATAGTTGCCTAGTTAAAACTCACTCCCCTCCTTAGGGTCTGATGTTGACTGGTCAGGGCAAGCTTATAAAATTCCTTTGTTCAGAGCTAATGCTTGATGCCCCTACTATATTTATTTATTTAGGTTTTTCGAGACAGGGTTTCTCTGTGGTTTTGGAGCCTGTCCTGGAACTAGCTCTTGTAGACCAGGCTGGTCTCGAACTCATAGAGATCCGCCTGCCTCTGCCTCCCGAGTGCTGGGATTAAAGGCTTGCGCCACCACCGCCCTGCGATGCCCCTACTATAAAAATTGGTTTCAGAAACCGGCCTTTTGCCACAGTGTCAGAAGCCCAAACTCTGCCTGTGGTCTCAGCTAGCTGATAAGCTTCTGTGACTCGCAGTGTGTTTTAATTTTTAAGTTTGTTTTTGGTTTATTATACTTGGTGGTGTTCTCATCTTTGCATGACCCCCCCCCCCCCGCCCCCGCCCCAACATTTAAGTGTCTTTCGATCCCTCTGTTGAGAGTTTTCTGTTTAGGTCTGTACTCCATTTTTTTTTAATTTATTTATTTTACATATATAGTGTTCTGGGCACCAGATCTCATTATAGATGGGTGTGAGCCATCATGTGGTTGCTGGGAATTGAACTCAGGACCTCTAGAACAGCAGTCAGTTCTCTTAACCTCTGAGCCATCTCTCCAGCCCTCCATTTTTTTTTTTAATTGGATTATTTGTTCTTTTGATGACCAATTTCTCGAGTCCTTTGTGTATTTTGGAGATCAGACCTCTGTCTGATGTGGGGTTAGTGAAGATCTTTTCCCATTCTGTAAGGCCGTCATTTTGTCTTGTTGGCCATGTTCTTTGCTTTACAGAAGCTTTTCAGTTTCTGGAGGTCTCTCTCACTTATTAATTGTTTCTCTCAGTGTCTGTGCTACTGGGGTTCTATTTAGGAAGCGGTCTCCTGTGCCGATGTGTTCAAGTGCATTTGATATTTTTATTTTTATATTCTTTTATTGTGGATGAAGTCAATTATTTGAACTCTCAAATATTTTTATTGTTATTATCTCTTTATTTGTTTGTTTATTTGTGGTTGTTCAACATAAGGTTTCGTTGTGTACCCTTGTATGCCCTGGGACTCACTTTGTAGACAAGACTGGCCTCAGACTCACAGAGAGCCATCTGCCTCTTCCTCCTGGTGCTGAGATTAAAGGCATGCACTAAACACCTCTTTTATATATTTATTTTCCTAATAATTTATTTTATCAGCATTGGTGTTTTGCCTGCATGTATGTCTATCTGAGGGTGTCAGATCTTGGAGTTATCGACAGCTGTTGACTGCCATGTGGGTGGTAGGAATTGAACCTGGGTCCTCTGGAAGAGCAGTCAGCACTCTTAACCGCAGAGCCATCTCTCCAGCCCCCACCTTTTTTTTTTTTTTTTTTTTTTTTGAAAACAGGGTTTCTCTGTGTCACTTTGCCTGTCCTGAATCTCAATCTGCAGAACAAGGGAGCCTTAAACTCACAGTGATCTGCCTGCCTTGGTCTCCCTGATCTTGGAGGTGTTTTTATCATCTCTCTGTCTGGCTATGTAGCTATCTATCCATTCGTTTATTTTTTTTTTTTTGTTTTCTGAGACAGGATTTCTCTCTAGCTTTGGAGTCTGTCCTGGATTCAGACCTGGTCACAGCTGTACCTGGAAACAAAACAAAACAAAAACAAAGCAAAGCAAAGCAAAGCAAAAGCCAGGCAGGACTGTAATGGTTGACCTTCCCTTTCCCCCTCCCCCATGGGCTCCTCAGAGGGGGTCAGGCCTCCTCCAGGGAATCCACAGAGCCTCTGCCCAAGGCTCTCCAGGGGACCCACTCTCTCTCTCCCTTTCCCCCAGCCCCAGGGCTGCCGGCCACATCTATCTCAGGCAGAGGTGGCGGGCACTCTGGCTATCCAGGCTGTGACAGACACAGATACACACAAGCAGGGAGGAAAGGTGCCCACTCTTTCACTAGGTGTAGGCATGCAGGAGGAACAATGAAAGGATGAGAACTGGAGAGATGGAATTTCTGGAATGTCCAGAAACCACATGGTGGGGATCTAGTGCCCTCTTCTGGTGACAGGGAGTACAGCACAGATTTGGGTTCTTGTGCTCCTGAGACCTACCCCAATTTAATACTGACATTATCCTATCATACCCTATATATCACATATAGGCTTGCTTGATATCACACACATACACTGCCTACGTTTCTGCCTGACCCCTGTGAGAGAGCCTGGTACCTTCAGAAGGCAGAAGATGGGGTGTGGGTCTGTCTGTCTGTCTGTCTGTCTGTCTGTCTGTCTATCTGTCCATCTATTCTTCCATAAAGTATTTATGTAATACTTTATTCCTTTGTTTGTTTTGTGACAGGGTTTCTCTCTAGTTCTCTCTAATTGAGTCAGTCCTGGAACTAGCTCTTGGAGACCAGACCGAGTGCTGGAATTAAAGGCGTGTACCACCATAACCCGGTTAGAAGTCTTTTTAAAAAGTAGGCAATTAGAGCTACAAATTTCCTCATAGGACTGATTTTACTGTGTGCCAGGGTTTGTGTAGGGTTTTGCTTTCATTTTCTTGAGTGAACCCCCCCCCCCCCCCGCCTCTCTTATTCTAGAGCTCTGTTTTGTCTTCCATGAGCTCTGAGGGGTACTTGGCTTGAGTGTGATATACACACACAGACTCACTATTAAGGAAAGTTCAAGATCAAGATCCTTTCCTAACTCTGTGACCTTGCAACAGAGAAGTTTCAAGGGGTGTGAAGGGTGTGCCTACTGACACTGGCATTCATTTTATCTGCTAGGCAGCAAATGCTATGGATTGTGTGTGTGTGTGTCTCTGTTAGTTTAGGTGTCTTTCCAGTCCACGTTGGTGTAATTACCGTGCGTGTGTATATTCAGTGCTCTGATCCTTTCAAATGGTTGTGAAGGAAGGCCTAGCCTAGGAATGACTTCAGTGACGTGTTGTTATTTTCCTTTCCTAACTCTGTGACCTTGGGACAGAGAAGTTTCAAACGGTGTGAAGGGTGTGCCTACAGCTCCACTGGCCTTCCTTGATGTGTACATCTGTTGCCTTTCCTGTAGTAAACATTCTTGTTGGAGTTGGGAAATTGCTGATTCGAACTCAGCCAATTTCATGGAATAGCCCTGGCTGTCCTGGAACTCATTTTTATAGACCAGGCTGTCCTTTTGGTGACGTTCTATTTTTTTTTTTCTTCCTCTTATTTTTCTATCTGCAGTCAACATTGGTGTAAGGACTGTGTACCTGTATATTCACTGCTCTGATCCTTCTTCCTTCCTTCCTTTCTTCCTTTCTTTCATATGTCTGCCCTCTCCCGAAAACCCAAAAATTTCTAGCCTCCCAACGCAATTAAAAATAACTAAAATTTTAGTAAACTGGCATTTAAAAAAGGAAGGAAGGCAGGCAGGCAGGCAGGCCTGGATGGTGGTTGTGAAGGGAGCCCTGGCCTAGTCATATCCTCTGCCATGACTGTAACCCCAGTACTCAGGAGCTCTAAAGGGTCTGAGAAGCTGCTTTCATGCTTCTGCTGCTGGGCATTTATTTATTTATCTATCTGGCTTATGTGGGAGGGGAAGGGAAAGCCAGAGCCTTGTCCTATGGGCTCCACGCTCTCAGTAGTGTCTCATAAACTCGAGTGTGAGGGCCCATGTCTGTCATGTCAGCAGCACTCAGAAACTGAAAACACGAGGATCAGGAGATCATCTTCAGCAACTCAGCAAGTGAGAACCATCGTGGTGGGGAAACAGACCCTCTCCAAGAAATGACTAAAGTGACCTGTTTATTTTTTCTGTCCTAAGTGACACATCACTATGACGATATTATTCCCGGAAATGAAATTCGAGTGGGATTTTTTTCAAAACTATTTTTATTTCATTATTATTATTATTATTATTTTTTTAAAAAAAAACTATTCCACGGCTGTTTTAATTTTCTCCGACTCGGTATTTAGTCTGAGAAGTGTGGGCTGAGGGTGTGGGGAGTGGGGTGAAGAAAAAGAACCGCAAGCAAGCAAGCAAGCAAGCAAGCAGTGGCCATGGTGAAAGGAGACTTAGATGGCAGGGAACTGCCGTTGCCGCCTCCCTCGGTCCCCCTCGGTCCCCCTCGGTCCCCCTCGGTCCCTCCTTCTCACCATGCCCTAATGGTTGCAGAAGCCCCTGGCCTGTCAGACACACTCTTTGTTTCCCGTGAGCAAGTGAGCGAACGATCGATTCGCCTGTTTTCCTAGCTGCCTGTGGTCTCGGTCGTACTTTCGTTTTCGTAGCCCCGAATGTCCAGCCCGGCCCACGTTCACCGTGTTCGGGGGTGGGGTGGGGGAACCGACAGGGGAGTTCCCTGTCCTGCTGTGGGCCCGTGCCACCTCCGGGCGTGAGCGTGGGAGGACGCTGTCACGCCAGAGAAGGTGAAGACGCCGCCGCCGCCGCCGCCGCCGCCGCCGCCGCGGCCGAGCGAGCGATCTATGGCGGTCGGTTGTCGGGCGCCCCCTAGCGGTGGCCTTTTTCTCCTGGTCCTCGGTCGGTGACGAGGACGGGGCGAAACGGCTTTTGTGAGGCGGAAAGAGTGACGAGAGTCCCGGCCTGGCAGGCGGGTGTGTCCCGGAGTCGGTGTCGTGCTTGGGAACGGTCTCTGTGTAGGAGGTTGTGCCGGAAGTCACCCATGGGTGCATGCGTGCATGCGTTGGGGATGGGACCGAGTGACGGGACCAGCTGGAGAGGGTGGTCGGAGACTCGAGCGGGTCGACCAGAAGGCTTCAGTCGTTCGCGTACCCCCGCTAGGTGTCGGGTCCTCCCGGGCCCAGGATCGGTGAAATACCCCGGCTTTAAAAGTTGCTTTTCCCTTGCCTTTTCTCTCTTCTAAGAGCCCTGGGACCCGGCGACCCGAGGCCGAGAGGAGGCGATGGTTGATCCCGGCTTCCCCGCTGGGGTCTCGGACATTTTTTTTTTTTCCTCTTGCGAGAACCATCGGTCCTCAGTGCCGGACTTCCTCATCTTGAGGCCGAGAGGAGGCGGTGGTCCCGGCTTTCTCGCCTCCCTGTTCCGGACTCTCGGAGCTTTTTATTCATTTTCTTCCTCTTGTCAGGAACCCTCGGTCCTCAGTGGCGGGCTTTGCCATCCTGAGACCGAGAGGAGGCCGTGGTGCCGGCTTCCTCGCCTCCCTGGTCCGGACTCGTTGGGGTCTCGGAGCTCTACCCCGCCCCTTTCTCCTGCCCTCGGTCTTGCGAGAGCCCAGCGGCGGGCCTCGTGTTGTCGAGGCCGAGAGGAGGGTGGTGGTCCCGGCTCCCCTGTTCACTGGTCCCCGGTTTCTTGGACTCGAGATTTTTTTTTTTTTTTCCAAGTTTTTTCTTCTTGCCCTTCTCCATTCCTAGCGGCTGGTCGCAGGGTCCTCGGGCGGGAGGAGGCTGGGCGCCCGGCTTTCTGACATGTCCACCTCGCTCTCTCGGTCCTTTCATGGTTATGAGGTCGACCAGTTGTTCCTTTGAGGGTCGGTTCTCTTGTTTATGGGGACATTTTTGGGACATTTCACCCAGCCTCACTTTCAGGAGTTCTGTGTGGTCTGTGAATGACTCCCCGTACCTGTTGTCATTCTTCTAATGGTTGCTATCTGTCCTTATTGTACCTGCAGATAGGTGCTGACACGCTGTCCTTTAATTGGGTGACATTAAAGGACGCTAGGTGGCGGTCTCTCTTCTGAGCCTCACTGGGTGTTACTTTTCCCGTCTAGCCCAGCCCGCGTCTCGCTGCCTTTTGGGGTTGGGCCCGTGTGTGCTTTTCCTGTGCGGCTTTTTGAGATGACCGGCTTCCTTGCCTTGCTTTTGCCCGTGGTGAAGCGTGTCAGGCATCCCCGCTTCGTGGCTTGTCACCCGTTCTGCTTGGATGGTGGGACCCGTCTCTCGATGCTTCTTTCTCCCTTACCGTCCCGGTGCTTTTTTTTTTTTTTTCTTTTTTTTTTTGGGAGGGCGGGGACCAGGTTGTGGAGCTCCCGAGTCTCCTCCGTGGTCCTCTGCTCCCGTGTGCCTCCCGAGCGCACTGTTTTTTCTCACCCCCTTCCCAGCTTGTGGAGCTCCCGAGTCTCCATGAGTCCTTTTGGGTTGAGGGTGGCCCGGCCCTTCTGCTGCCTTATGTGCCTCCCGAGTGCACACCTTTTCTTGGATTCCCTGGTTGACCCCCCGCCGCTGTTTTTTGGTGTGGAGGTGTGTGAAGGGTTTTCTTTTTTTTTTTGTTTTTTTTGGCGGCATGTGTTGGGTCTGTGGTGATCTCTCGCTCGATTCTTCCCGGTTCCGCTTTGTTGATCGATGTGGTGTGCTCGCCCTGTGTTCATTCGGGCCGGAGGCCTAAGCCGCGCCAGGCGAGGGACGGACATTCATGGCGAATGGCGGCCGCTCTTCTCGTTCTGCCAGCGGGCCCCTCGTCTCTCCTCCCCACCTTTACCGGTGGTGTGTGGAAGGCAGGGGTGCGGTTATCCGGCCTGAGCCCTGTGAAAGCCCCCCCGCACTCCTCGCTGTGGTTCGTGGGGGTTCCTGTGAGGCGCGCTGGGGGCTTTGTTCCCCGTCGCGCGTTTCGCTATGCCCACCGTGTGTGGGTCTGTTTGGCCCTCCTCCCTCCGAGCCGGGGGAGGGTCGGCTGGTGTGCCGTGTTACGTGCCCCTCCTGACCGGGTTCGTGTGCACGCGCCTTGCTTTGTGATCCTTGTGGTGCTCCTGGAGCGTTCCAGGCCGATCTTCAGAGGTGCCCGGTTCTGAGCGGCGGCGGCGTTTCCCGGTTCTCTGACGTGTATGCCTCCTGCGCGTGGTGTACGGCCTTTAGCGGTGTTCCTCTTCGAGGTGTGTGGTCCCGAGGATCAAGTAAGGGGGTCGAGGCGAGCGGTAAGATGGCTCTCTCACGGCTATCTCGTGAGATCGGGCGAGCGGCCCACCACGCGCTGCCTTCTCCCGTAGGCGGTGAGCCGTTGGGTGGTGTTGAGCGGTCGCGGCCGGCCTTTTTCATTTTCTTCTCACCGTTAAAGGTGGTCTGTCTGATGGACTGACTATAAGAATGCCTCCCCGCCTGGTGTAGACCCGGTGGGTGTTGCCGGAGAGGCAGGCCTGGCTCTCGGGGGACCTCTTGTGTAGTATGCTTTTTCTCGGTCCGGTCCCCCCTGTCCGCGAACGCTCAAGAGTGCGCCCCGGAAAGGAAGCCTTACCGATACCGCAGACCCCCCCGCCTCGCCACGCTCGAGATCATCGAGCGGTGTGCGTGTGTCGCTTCCCCTG
>NW_024544851.1:457500-465065 GCF_018167655.1 Microtus oregoni
TGCTTAGTTATCTATCTGTTCAGCCCATCTCATTTACTTACTTCTTTAAAAAATGACCCACCTATTTACTTACTTACTTGTTCATTCATTCCTTCACTTCCTTCTTTCATATATCTGTTTATCTGCTGATTTAGCATGACTCACTTATTTACTTATTGAATGTTTCAATTATTATTTATTCATTCTTTATTTGTCTATTTTTATGTATGTATTTACTTACTTTCTTGATTTTTTTTTTACTTTTTACAATTTACTTAATTTTTTTCTTTCTTTGGGAATGTACATCCTTTCTTTCTTTCTTTCTTTCTTTCTTTCTTTCTTTCTTTCTTTCTGTCTGTCTCCTGACTGTCACTGGCTAAGAAAATGGTGGCCTCCATGTCACTGGTTCTGGGTGAGTGTCAGCAAAGCAGCTCCTAAAATGGAAATTGATGAAGGGATAGATAGATGGGATACACACGCGCTCGCACATACATACATACATACATACATACATACATACGCACACACGCACGTGCATGACATGTACAGATGGGGGGGTTCCAATGTTTTCAGAGGAAGGTGCTCGCTGGTAATAATAAAGGTGCTGGTAAATAAGGCTGGAAATAGCTGAATCATTAAAACTCTTCAAATAAATAAAAAGCAATTCTCTCTCTCTCTCTCTCTCTCTCTCTCTCTCTCTCTCTCTCGACATATACCAGCACATCTGAACTGACTGCAACATACAAAAGAAGAAGAAACACGGAAAGAAGACATCCCTGCTGGACAGGATCATCTGATCTGAGATGAGAATAAAGTCTTCAAATGGCTGACAACAGCATTTCATTGAGAAGAGATTCCACGTTTTATGCTGTACAGTTAGTTAGTTAGATAGATTAAGAGGGGCCTGTGAACTGGGGTGGGGTGTGGCTTCTCAGGTCACCTCAGGTCAGGGAGGGGCTGAGGCGTGTCCCATTGGCCTTGACAATAGGCACCAGTCAGACGTTAATGTTGAGTTCCTCAAAGGGAACTGACGGAGATCCTTGCTTACCTAAGAAATGCCTGACCTTGGAAAAGGTCTTGTGGAAAGCAGGTGCTTTAAACTGCAGTTTCACGTCTACCCAGAAAGCTCCCTCTCGGAAGGGAAAGTCATCGTGATATCTTACTCTTTTCCCAAGGATACCCTACCTACCCTTCTGATCATTCTTACTGAATTAAGTCGTCCACTGTAAATAAATAAATAAATAGAGTAAGTATGTAAGTAAGCAAATACGTGGATGGATGAACAAATAAATACAAAATTTGCTGTTGTTGACTGACTTATTTCATAATGAATCTCTCTCTCTCTCTCTCTCTCTCACACACACACACACACACACACACACACAAACACAAACACTAAATATACAATAAAAGGAAGCATAACACCTTTACTCAGGGGGCAGAGTGAACTCTGAAAGTTTTCCAGGCAGGGCTATAGAGAGAGAGATGCTCCATGTCGGGCTGAAGAGATAGTTTAGGTTCAATTCCCAGCATCTACATGGCAGCTCACAGCTGTCTGTAATCCAGGAGCCCGAGAGCCATGGCAAAAACACAAATGCACATAAGATAAAAATAAATAAATTTTTTAAACGTGGGGGGGGGGGGAGAGACAGAATATAAGAACAAACTGAGAAACAAGGAAAGATAGTGTTGGCTGGCTGGCTGGCTGGCCGGCTGGCTGGCTTTCAGTTCCCTGACAGAAATAAGCACATTATGGAGGAACCACAAAGTTGTTACACTATGTGGGTGTGATGAGGAGAGATTGTGAGTGTCCTGTCAGAACACAGTTAGTCCCATAGTTGATGAAATTCATTATCCCAAAAATTCAGCAGAATATATCCCAAGTTTGCAAATGTGTGATCAGCTTGTGACAGGTTGGGCTGGAGATGCTGAGAACTGGGGAGCCCTCAATGCAAGACCAGATACTCGTTCCCATGAAGAGAGAGGGAGGGAGGGAGGGAGGGAGGGATCATTCATTCATTCATTCCTATACTCAAGTTTAAGAAAAGATGAGTGGCTATGGAGAGACCACTCACATATATGAAAAATCATTTCCTAAAAATCAAATTTCTCAGTCACTATGCAACTGCTATGGTGCTTCTCCTAGATAGAACAAAACACACACACACACACACACACACACACACACACACACACACACACACAAAGGTGAACCAGGGAAAAGCTTTCTAAGCCTTTAAGGATGCACCGTGACTTCAGAGACCTCAGGGAGTATAGGGATGGGTGCTTGATGCTTCAGACTCATGTCATTGAAGGACATAACATAGTCTGGATTCACAGAGATTCACAACACAGAGCCATTGTCACTTACCCAGAGCTAACAAGAAATTGCAGTCTCAGCCGGGCTGTGGTGTGTGCATGCCTTTAATCACAGCACACACACAGATCTCTGTGAATTCAAAGATGGCCTGATTTACAGAGTGAGTTTTAGGACAGCCCAAGATACACAAAGAAACCCTTTCTTGAAAAACAAAACAAAACAGCAAAAGAAAGAAAGAAAGAAATGGAAAAAGAAAAAAAAAAGGCAGTCTCTTCCCACTCTCTCATCCATTGGCTCTTAAAGAGCTCTCAAGCTGAACTGGAGACCAGGGTGTCATTCATAACTGGGAAGCTAGAAACCTTAGGGGATCACAGGAGTCAGACTGACTGCAGCACTTGATGCCTCAACCCTGTTAATGGCTGTGATATAAGGTATGGTAAAGTATGGGCTTTGGGCCTTTCGGCCGCGGTAGCCATCTTTCAGTAACTCGCCAAAATGACAAACACAAAGGGAAAGAGGAGGGGCACTCGCTATATGTTCTCTAGGCCCTTTAGGAAACATGGAGTTGTTCCTTTGGCCACGAATCTACAAGAAGGGCGATATTATAGACATCAAGGGAATGGGCACTGTTCAAAAAGGAATGCCCCATAAATGTTACCACGGCAAAACCGGAAGAGTCTACAATGTCACCCAGCATGCTGTGGGCATCATTGTAAACAAGCGAGTTAAGGGCAAGATTCTTGCCAAGAGAATTAATGTGCGGATTGAACACATCAAGCACTCGAAGAGCAGAGACAGCTTTCTGAAGCGGGTGAAGGAGAACGACCAGAAGGAAAAGGAAGACAAAGAGAAGGGCACCTGGGTTCAGCTCAAGCGAACCCAGAGAAGCACACTTCGCGAGGACTAACGGGAAGGAGCCTGAGCTGCTGGAGCCCATTCCCTACGAATTCATGGCCTGATGTACAAAAAGAAATAACACACCTGGACTATTAAAAAACAAAATACGGGCTTTGGCAGAGCGCTATTCCCCCTTCTCTATTATTATTGCTACACAACGAAAAGGACCGGGGGGGGGGGGGGGGGGGGGGTGATGTGCAGTGCTGGTATTGAAATCTCACTGACTCCTTCCGCACTCCTTGTCAATTCCCGACTTTGTCAAATCAACTATCGTGAATCTTTGATGTGGGTTGGCCCTTTAGGAACTCAGAGAAACAAGACAGACCTATTTCATTCCAGAAACCTCCCAGTTCCTGAGCCCTAGCCCTGGAAGTCTCAAAGCCATCACATCCAGAAATCTCTCTAGTTAGTCCCTGCTAGTGGTGAACTCACTTCGTCTTCCCCAGGACCACTAATTATTTCTCCGTGTTTTCCTCTGAGATCTGAGGTCAGCTTTCTTCTTCCTCCCTCTGGCCTCTCCATGATCTCCATTCTCTAGACAACATGTCTAGAACTGAGTCTTATAGGCACCGAGAGAGTGTATCTTGAGGGCACTTGGCGTTTCTAGGACACGAGTGACATCACAAAATTCCGAGAGCTCTCCGGGATACCGTAGAATTTCCAGAGAAGGGACTGCTGATGTCGTGAGGCACGGCCTTTACCTCCTTGCTAATATTTCTCCCCGAACTGACCAACCGACCGACTGACCGGAAACCTGAGGTTTCCTTTCCAGGAGTCTCTCCTGCGACACAGAGGGAGCCATTCAGGATTTCCTCCTTCCAAAACCAGAAATTTCTCTCTGCTTCATTAAAATCTTTTCACTACTTCCTTCACCCATGGGGAGTTAGTTAGTTGAACACTCACTTTTTTCATGAATGTCCCTTCCTCCCTCTCCGGAACATCTCATATTACTGATTCATACTCAGTAAATCAGTAATATGAGAAATTAGGCCAGGAGGACACGGAAGATGAGGGTTGAGTCCTCTGAAGTGAACAAGCACTTAGGGAAGGCTAAACTTAAGGGAATTTGACTCTGAGTGAGTGGCAAGACATGAATAGCTGCTGCCAAGGCACAGATGCAGGCATCGGGCTGAGGCACCAACTGGGCCCTTGGCATCCTCCTGCATCATCAGAGCTGTGTGAGAAACTCAGACCAAAGGAGGGCCGTGTTCAAAGGGAGAGGGCATTTTCTATGGATGGCTGCCAGCTATCTCTTGGCTTCTGTAAGTACAGGAACTCAACAAAGAAAGAGACATGCCAGACAGGAGGTTTTGGTAAAAATCTGAACTGAACTGAACTGAATAGAAACTGGCTATTACGTATTAGTGTTTTCAGAGTTATGTCTGAGGAACAAAATACTTAAATGAAATAAAACCAAATCCTTAAAAAACATCCAGGTGTCCTCTGAGGGGGCATGGAAAACAAAACAAAACAAAAAGATAAGAGGGATTTTAGTTGTTCCAAAAACCCTCAGAGCCGGGCGGTGGTGGTGCACGCCTTTAATCCCAGCACTTGGGAGGCAGAGGCAGGTGGATCTCTGTGAGTTCGAGGCCAGCCTGGTCTAGAAGAGCTAGTGCCAGGACAGGCTCCAAAGCTACAGAGAAACCCTGTCTCGAAAAATCAAAAAAAAAAAAAAAAAAAAACCCTCAGGAACAAAACTTCCCCAGGAGAATAGCAAGAGTTCATTGGGAAACTGTCTGTCTCCTGTTGCATCGTTTCAAGTTTTTCTAACTTGAGACTGGATGGTGTCAGCTGTAAGATTTTCATCTTTTACGCTCACAGTGAGATTCTAGCCATTTTTCTTTTTTTATTGAGAGATGGACACATGTTCCCTCCCTCTAGTTCTATTGGCTGTACAGCTTTGACCAAGAAAGAGGGTTGGATTTCATCAAAGAATTTCTCTCCATTTTATATTTCACCCACTTTTGATTACTATTAAGTGCAATCTAGCTGGTTTGTGGTGTTTCAGGAACACTTTCCTTATTCTTCTGGGTTTTGTGTGTGTGTGTGTGTGTGTGTGTGTGTGTGTGTGTGTGTGTGTGTTGGTTTTGTGAGGACAGGGTTTATCTAGGGAACAGTCCTGGAATGTCCTTGGTAGGTGAGGCTGGCCTTGAACTCCCCCTGCCTCTCTGTCATTTCTTCCTACTTGGTGTGTGTTTGGTTGCTGTTTTGAGTTTTCAGATCTCCTGAAAAAAAGATCAAGATCATTTCTTTCCTAAACTCTGTGTCCTTGGGACACAAGCATTAAAGGGTGTGGCTACAGCTCCACTGGACCTCTTTGATATGGATATCTGCAGCCTTTCCTGTTGGAGTTGGGAAATTGAAAGTTGTTGACTTGAATTCACTCATTGCAAAAAAAAAAAAAAAACCACCCTTATTTATTTTATTATTTCACATTTTAACTTGATTTTTTTTTCTTTTTTTGAGACAGGAATTGGCTTTTTATTTATGCTCCAGACAATCTATCTCACTACATGGCCCAGGACTTCTTTCTGAACGCTTCCATGATAGTAGTCAGCTGCCCAAAATATACTGCTGCTGCTGCAATTTTAGAAAAAAATTAAATAAAAATAAATAACCTGAGATAAACAAAGAAAAAAAGGAAAGCACCTATTTTTCCTTCCTTCCTTCCTTCCTTCCTTCCTTCCTGTTTTCTTCTTTTATTATTTTTTATTTTTGGTTTCTCTGTATAATACCTTTAACTCACTATATAAACCAGGCTGTCATCTTGGTGACATTATGGTTTTGTTTTTTCTTATTTCTGGTCTGAAAATTGACAAATTGACATTTCTTCTCCCTCTCTCTTTCTCATTTAATTCATGTTTTATTTTATGTATTTATTTATTCATTCATTTATTTATTTATTTTTGTTTGTGTTTTGGTTTTGATTTTCAAGGCATGGTTTCTCTGTTGTCTTAGAACTAGCTCTTGTCGACCAGGCTGTCCTCAAACTCCCAGAGATCCAACTGCCTCTCTGCCAGATATGGAACCAGTCATCTTGGTTAGTTCAAAAGCCACCCCATAAACACATGTGCGCGTGTTTATGACATGAACACGTGAGACATGAACACGTGAGAAACAGGAAGGAACGAGGAGTGGTGTCCACTCTCTCACTAAATGCAGGCCTGCCTGCAGTGATTGAAAGAATCAGAAATGGAGAGATGGAATTTCTGGACTTTCCAGAAACCACATGGTGGAAATCTAGTGCCCTCTTCTGTTGACAGGGCCTAGATGTGCATATTTGCTGTTTTCTGGTTGAAGCTGGGAAACAGTACCTTCTTGCTGAAGTTGGATAATTGTTGAATTCAGCCATTTTCAGGTTTCATAGAAAACAAAACAAAACAAAAAGCCCCTTCTTTGTTTTATTTCACATTTTAATTTGATTTTTTTTTTTTTTTTTTTTGAGACAGGACCTGTCTTTTTATTTGTGTTTCAGACAAACTATTTTACTACATGGCCCAGGACTTCTTCTTTCTGAACACTTATGCTGCAAATACAATCTTTTTGAAAATGTTTGGAAATATGACACCTTCCCTGTCTCCCCCACATACACAGGCACACCGAGAGAGAGGTTTAAATAAATGTGGTGGTGGCACATGCCTTTATTCCCAGCACACAGGGGGCAGAGGCAGGTGAATTTCTTGGGAGTTGGAAGCCAGCCTGGTCTACAAGAGCTAGTTCCAGATTAGCTAGGACTGTTACCCAGGGAAACCCTGTTTCGAAAAACAAGACAAAAAAATTAAAATTGAAGTAAATGTACAAGCCAAAGCTACAGGCCCTGGCCTCCACTCCTGTCCCTGAGGGCACCTGGTAAAAGTGAGAAGGCAGATTTCAGAGACTAGTAAAGTTCAAGGTCACCAGCCCTTCCTAACAGCTAGAACTCCTTGCTGAACCATTAAAGGGTGAGTCTAAGGCGGGCAGTGGTGGTGCACGCCTTTAATCCCAGCACTCTGGAGGCAGAGGCAGGCAAATCTCTGGGAGTTCCAGGACAGGCACCAAAGCTACAGAGAAAACTTGTCTTGAAAAGCCAATAAATAAATAAATAAATAAATAAATAAATAAATAAATAAATAAATAAAATAAAGGGTGAGGCTACAACTTGATTGGTCTGCTTAGATATGTATTTTTTTTATTTTATTTTTTTGTTTTTTTTAGATATGCATATTTTTGTTATAGTCGTTTTTTTTTTTTTAATTTATTTATTATATTATGTGTATAGCATTCCTTCCACGTGTGCCTGCAAGCCAGAAGGGGGCACCAGGTCTCATTATAGATGGTTGTAAGCCACCATGTGGTTGCTGGGAATTGAACTCAGGACCTCTGGAAAAGC
>NW_024544852.1:2500-7500 GCF_018167655.1 Microtus oregoni
CTAACCCTAACCCTAACCCTAACCCTAACCCTAACCCTACCCTAACCCTAACCCTAACCCTAACCTAACCCTAACCCTAACCCTAACCCTAACCCTAACCCTAACCCTAACCCTAACCCTAACCCTAACCCTAACCCTAACCCTAACCCTAACCCTAACCCTAACCCTAACCCTAACCCTAACCCTAACCCTAACCCTAACCCTAACCCTAACCCTAACCCTAACCCTAACCCTAACCCTAACCCTAACCCTAACCCTAACCCTAACCCTAACCCTAACCCTAACCCTAACCCTAACCCTAACCCTAACCCTAACCCTAACCCTAACCCTAACCCTAACCCTAACCCTAACCCTAACCCTAACCCTAACCCTAACCCTAACCCTAACCCTAACCCTAACCCTAACCCTAACCCTAACCCTAACCCTAACCCTACCCTAACCCTAACCCTAACCCTAACCCTAACCCTAACCCTAACCCTAACCCTAACCCTAACCCTAACCCTAACCCTAACCCTAACCCTAACCCTAACCCTAACCCTAACCCTAACCCTAACCCTAACCCTAACCCTAACCCTAACCCTAACCCTAACCCTAACCCTAACCCTAACCCTAACCCTAACCCTAACCCTAACCCTAACCCTAACCCTAACCCTAACCCTAACCCTAACCCTAACCCTAACCCTAACCCTAACCCTAACCCTAACCCTAACCCTAACCCTAACCCTAACCCTAACCCTAACCCTAACCCTAACCCTAACCCTAAACCCTAACCCTAACCCTAACCCTAACCCTAACCCTAACCCTAACCCTAACCCTAACCCTAACCCTAACCCTAACCCTAACCCTAACCCTAACCCTAACCTAACCCTAACCCTAACCCTAACCCTAACCCTAACCCTAACCTAACCCTAACCCTAACCCTAACCCTAACCCTAACCCTAACCCTAACCCTAACCCTAACCCTAACCCTAACCCTAACCCTAACCCTAACCCTAACCCTAACCCTAACCCTACCCTAACCCTAACCCTAACCCTAACCCTAACCCTAACCCTAACCCTAACCCTAACCCTAACCCTAACCCTAACCCTAACCCTAACCCTAACCCTAACCCTAACCTAACCCTAACCCTAACCCTAACCTAACCCTAACCCTAACCCTAACCCTAACCTAACCCTAACCCTAACCCTAACCCTAACCCTAACCCTAACCCTAACCCTAACCCTAACCTAACCCTAACCCTAACCCTAACCCTAACCCTAACCCTAACCCTAACCCTAACCCTAACCCTAACCCTAACCCTAACCCTAACCCTAACCCTAACCCTAACCCTAACCCTAACCCTAACCCTAACCCTAACCCTAACCCTAACCCTAACCCTAACCCTAACCCTAACCCTAACCCTAACCCTAACCCTAACCCTCTAACCCTAACCCTAACCCTAACCCTAACCCTAACCCTAACCCTAACCCTAACCCTAACCCTAACCCTAACCCTAACCCTAACCCTAACCCTAACCCTAACCCTAACCCTAACCCTAACCCTAACCCTAACCCTAACCCTAACCCTAACCCTAACCCTAACCCTAACCCTAACCCTAACCCTAACCCTAACCCTAACCCTAACCCTAACCCTAACCCTAACCCTAACCCTAACCCTAACCCTAACCCTAACCCTAACCCTAACCCTAACCCTAACCCTAACCCTAACCCTAACCCTAACCCAACCCTAACCCTACCCTAACCCTAACCCTAACCCTAACCCTAACCCTAACCCTAACCCTAACCCTAACCCTAACCCTAACCCTAACCCTAACCCTAACCCTAACCCTAACCCTAACCCTAACCCTAACCCTAACCCTAACCCTAACCCTAACCCTAACCCTAACCCTAACCCTAACCCTAACCCTAACCCTAACCCTAACCCTAACCCTAACCCTAACCCTAACCCTAACCCTAACCCTAACCCTAACCCTAACCCTAACCCTAACCCTAACCCTAACCCTAACCCTAACCCTAACCCTAACCCTAACCCTAACCCTAACCCTAACCCTAACCCTAACCCTAACCCTAACCCTAACCCTAACCCTAACCCTAACCCTAACCCTAACCCTAACCCTAACCCTAACCCTAACCCTAACCCTAACCCTAACCCTAACCCTAACCCTAACCCTAACCCTAACCCTAACCCTAACCCTAACCCTAACCCTAACCCTAACCCTAACCCTAACCCTAACCCTAACCCTAACCCTAACCCTAACCCTAACCCTAACCCTAACCCTAACCCTAACCCTAACCCTAACCCTAACCCTAACCCTAACCCTAACCCTAACCCTAACCCTAACCCTAACCCTAACCCTAACCCTAACCCTAACCCTAACCCTAACCCTAACCCTAACCCTAACCCTAACCCTAACCCTAACCCTAACCCTAACCCTAACCCTAACCCTAACCCTAACCCTAACCCTAACCCTAACCCTAACCCTAACCCTAACCCTAACCCTAACCCTAACCCTAACCCTAACCCTAACCCTAACCCTAACCCTAACCCTAACCCTAACCCTAACCCTAACCCTAACCCTAACCCTAACCCTAACCCTAACCCTAACCCTAACCCTAACCCTAACCCTAACCCTAACCCTAACCCTAACCCTAACCCTAACCCTAACCCTAACCCTAACCCTAACCCTAACCCTAACCCTAACCCTAACCCTAACCCTAACCCTAACCCTAACCCTAACCCTAACCCTAACCCTAACCCTAACCCTAACCCTAACCCTAACCCTAACCCTAACCCTAACCCTAACCCTAACCCTAACCTAACCCTAACCCTAACCCTAACCCTAACCCTAACCCTAACCCTAACCCTAACCCTAACCCTAACCCTAACCCTAACCCTAACCCTAACCCTAACCCTAACCCTAACCCTAACCCTAACCCTAACCCTAACCCTAACCCTAACCTAACCCTAACCCTAACCCTAACCCTAACCCTAACCCTAACCCTAACCTAACCCTAACCCTAACCCTAACCCTAACCCTAACCCTAACCCTAACCCTAACCCTAACCCTAACCCTAACCCTAACCCTAACCCTAACCCTAACCCTAACCCTAACCCTAACCCTAACCCTAACCCTAACCCTAACCCTAACCCTAACCCTAACCCTAACCCTAACCCTAACCCTAACCCTAACCCTAACCCTAACCCTAACCCTAACCCTAACCCTAACCCTAACCCTAACCCTAACCCTAACCCTAACCCTAACCCTAACCCTAACCCTAACCCTAACCCTAACCCTAACCCTAACCCTAACCCTAACCCTAACCCTAACCCTAACCCTAACCCTAACCCTAACCCTAACCCTAACCCTAACCCTAACCCTAACCCTAACCCTAACCCTAACCCTAACCCTAACCCTAACCCTAACCCTAACCCTAACCCTAACCCTAACCCTAACCCTAACCCTAACCCTAACCCTAACCCTAACCCTAACCCTAACCCTAACCCTAACCCTAACCCTAACCCTAACCCTAACCCTAACCCTAACCCTAACCCTAACCCTAACCCTAACCCTAACCCTAACCCTAACCCTAACCCTAACCCTAACCCTAACCCTAACCCTAACCCTAACCCTAACCCTAACCCTAACCCTAACCCTAACCCTAACCCTAACCCTAACCCTAACCCTAACCCTAACCCTAACCCTAACCCTAACCCTAACCCTAACCCTAACCCTAACCCTAACCCTAACCCTAACCCTAACCCTAACCCTAACCCTAACCCTAACCCTAACCCTAACCCTAACCCTAACCCTAACCCTAACCCTAACCCTAACCCTAACCCTAACCCTAACCCTAACCCTAACCCTAACCCTAACCCTAACCCTAACCCTAACCCTAACCCTAACCCTAACCCTAACCCTAACCCTAACCCTAACCCTAACCCTAACCCTAACCCTAACCCTAACCCTAACCCTAACCCTAACCCTAACCCTAACCCTAACCCTAACCCTAACCCTAACCCTAACCCTAACCCTAACCCTAACCCTAACCCTAACCCTAACCCTAACCCTAACCCTAACCCTAACCCTAACCCTAACCCTAACCCTAACCCTAACCCTAACCCTAACCCTAACCCTAACCCTAACCCTAACCCTAACCCTAACCCTAACCCTAACCCTAACCCTAACCCTAACCCTAACCCTAACCCTAACCCTAACCCTAACCCTAACCCTAACCCTAACCCTAACCCTAACCCTAACCCTAACCCTAACCCTAACCCTAACCCTAACCCTAACCCTAACCCTAACCCTAACCCTAACCCTAACCCTAACCCTAACCCTAACCCTAACCCTAACCCTAACCCTAACCCTAACCCTAACCCTAACCCTAACCAACCCTAACCCTAACCCTAACCCTAACCCTAACCCTAACCCTAACCCTAACCCTAACCCTAACCCTAACCCTAACCCTAACCCTAACCCTAACCCTAACCCTAACCCTAACCCTAACCCTAACCCTAACCCTAACCCTAACCCTAACCCTAACCCTAACCCTAACCCTAACCCTAACCCTAACCCTAACCCTAACCCTAACCCTAACCCTAACCCTAACCCTAACCCTAACCCTAACCCTAACCCTAACCCTAACCCTAACCCTAACCCTAACCCTAACCCTAACCCTAACCCTAACCCTAACCCTAACCCTAACCCTAACCTAACCCTAACCCTAACCCTAACCCTAACCCTAACCCTAACCCTAACCCTAACCCTAACCCTAACCCTAACCCTAACCCTAACCCTAACCCTAACCCTAACCCTAACCCTAACCCTAACCCTAACCCTAACCCTAACCCTAACCCTAACCCTAACCCTAACCCTAACCCTAACCCTAACCCTAACCCTAACCCTAACCCTAACCCTAACCCCCTAACCCTAACCCTAACCCTAACCCTAACCCTAACCCTAACCCTAACCCTAACCCTAACCCTAACCCTAACCCTA